>NC_057808.1:292718471-292741852 GCF_018294505.1 Triticum aestivum | reverse complement strand
TGTGGTACGCCACACCCCTCCCGATCAACAGGACCCCGTTTCGACCGTAGAAGGTCCGTTTCCTCCGTTTTGCGGTACGCCACACTCCTCCTGATCAACAGGACCCCCGTTTCGACCATAGGAGGTCCGTTTCCTCCGTTTTGTGGTACGCCACACCCCTCCCCATGAACACGATGCAATCCGTTGCCTCCCCATGAACACGATGCATTCCGTTGCCTCCCCATGAACGCGACGACGACGCTGTTTCTCCGTTCCGACCCAGCCATGTACACGAGCCCTCGCCGTACGTATGCGCGAGTAGGCGTTCGAGACCCTGCCCGTATGTACGTACGTGGCCGTATTTTCTTTCTTGCACCCTGGCCGCTATACGTACGTGTACATGCTACGTGCGCACCTCTACTACGACACGTACGCGCCTCTACTACGACACGTGCGCGCCTCTACATCGACCAGTATATATGTACGTACACGTTCGTGACCAGAATGACAACGCTACGTACGCTTCGACTAGGTGGGTCCCGACTGTCAGGCACTTCCTTGCTTGCGAAGATGTAGCTGGTGGGTCCCAGCAGTCAGGGGGGCGAATCGTTTTGGTTTTTTTGCCCGGACGCACTACCTTGCGTGCGAAGATGTAGCTGGTGGGTCCCAGCAGTCAGGGGGCGAATCGTTTTTTTGCCCGGACGCACTTCCTTGCGTGCGAAGGTGTAGCTGGTGGGTCCCAGCAGTCATGGGCGAAACGTTTTTTTCGTGAAATACGGTGGCCCGTCCGGTGGGTCCCTGCTGTCAGGTGGAGGAATCATTATTTTCTGCGTAATAAGGAAGCACTTCCTTGCTGCCGCCGTGGACCCAGTTGTCAGCCTCTCCACGTACAATCCACGTCTGATGGAAGTCGTTCCTTGACCACGTTGACCACGCCGCGCTGAGAGCACCAGGGCGGTGGACGACGGCGAGGCCTAGGAAGGGATGACGCGGAGCCGGTGAAGACGCGGCAGTGGATGCCCACGCGGAGAGGAGTATGAGGGTTCACTCGTTCGGCTGCGGTGTGAGGCTGCCGTCGCCGCAGGGCCTGGCCAGCGGTGGGAATAGTAGGGGTGGTGAGGCCTCCGCGGCAGCAGAGCCGGCCACGGGAGGCAGGAGCAGGCGGCACGACCGACGCTGCTTTGGGCGGCTGGAGCAAGAAGACCAGAGGTTGAAGAAGCACTACGGTCATTGGATGGACATCGTACGGTCACTGGAGCTAGAATCGTTCATATTGACTAAGTTGACAAAGCCCTCCGTCCCCGTCAACTTAGTAGGCCCACAAGTCAGCCTCCCACCAAGGTGGGTCCCAGCTAGCAGGGGGAGTATTCATTTTTTTGTGCGTAATAAGGAGGCACTTCCGGTGGGTCCGAGCTGACAGCGGGGGGAACGTTTTTTCGCGAAATACGGTGGCCCGTCCGGTGGGTCCCAGTAGTCAGGGGGGAAACGCTTTTTTTTGTGAAATAAGGTGGCCCGTCCGGTGGGTCCCCGCTGTCAGGTGGAGGAATAATTATTTTGCGCGTAATAAGGAGGCACTTCCTTGCGGCCGCCGTGGACCCAGCTGTCAGCCTCTCCACGTACAGTACTCTTCCGATGGAAGTCGGTCATTGACCACGTTGACCACGCCGCGCCGAGAGCACCATGGCGGTGGACGACCGCGAGGCCTAGGAAGGGGACGACGCGGAGCCGGGGAAGACGCAGCAGTGGAAGCCCGCGCGGAGAGGAGTATGAGGGTTCACTGGTTCGGCTGCGGTGTGAGGCTGCCATCGCCGCAGAATAACAGGGGGTGTGGGTGAGTGGAGGGATGGCCTGGCCAGCGATGGGAGTAGTATGGGGGCGGTGAGGCCTCCGTGGCAGCACAGCCGACCACGGGAGGCAGGAGCAGGCGGCACGACCGGCGCTGCTTTGGGCGGCTGGACCAAGAAGACCAGAGGTTGAAGAAGCACTACGGCCTTTGGATGGACATCGTACGATCACTGAAGCTAGAATCGTTTATATTGACTAAGTTGACAAAGCCCTTGGTACGCTCCAACTTAGTAGGCCCATAGGTCAGCCTCCGAAATGGTGCGCCCCAGATGTCAGAGGGAGGAATCATTTTTTGGGCGGCCGAAGCTAAGAATATCCGAGATTGAAGAAGAAGCACGACATCCGTTGGATAGACATCCAACGGCCACTGCTGCTAGAACCGTGTGTTGACTATAATAAGTTGACAAAGCCTTGCATACGCGTCAACTTATTTTTTTAGGGAACGCGTCACTTAGTAGGCCCACAAGTGTGTGGCAGAGAACTTATAGCCCATTTGCGTTTTGTAAGAATGTACAACCCATTTTTGAATTCTAATGGAATTTACAACAACCCATTTACAGTTTGTTAAAAGTACAGCTCATTTTCTAGCTAGGACAACGATTAATAATTTCAACCAACCGTTGAAGACAGAATTCAATAAAATTTCCCACATTTTGATGGGATCCGAAATATTTTTATCCCGAAATTTCTAGTCAGATTAAATATAAATTTGTATTACGTAAAAATCCAACGAAACATTGCGCGCGCAACAATGAAAATTTAAGATTTTCAAAATCCATAAATAATATTTTTATAGTTACTGCCCAGTTTTTTAATTACATCCCATTTATTATTTTTAAAGCCCATTTTCCTGTTAAGCCTAATGCATCCCTCCTAGGAAAGATTTGCAGCCCAGCGAGGTGGAGAATAACAAGTTGACCTTGCCTAGGTATTCCTCAAAAAGACGTATAGCTGGGCTAGCCATTTTCATCTTGAAAAAATTAGTATCTGGGCTGGATATCTGGCCTGGGCTAGACGGGCCACAGCCCGCCCGGTTAATACCCTGCTCTCCTCTGAACAACAACGAAATCATCGCCAAGAAAAACTCTGCAGTGCTCACGCCTCAAAAACACAAATACTGCTCGAGCTGCTTGGTCCCAGCTGTCGGCCGCACCTTGTGCAATTCTCTCGTTTATATTGACTACATAGGTTGACAATGGTGTGGGACTGTGATGTCAGGAAACCAGGAGAAAGCAAAAAAAATATAGTTGTACATAATAAGGAGGCACTTGTGTACGTACGGCTATGGCCCTAGTGGGTCCCTAGTGTCATCCAGTCAAAATAAAGTCATCTCCTGAATCCTCATGTTCGTTGACGATGTTAACAATGCTCGGCGCCACGGCGAGTGCAACAACTCGAAGGACAACAGAGAGGGCCTCGCGGGCCCTACGGATGGGCTGATACAACGCCCGCTGCTCATTCAGGAAGCCAGGATCATCGAACACCTATGAGCACCTTCAAGAAACTGAGACGGCATGAAACGGTAAGGCCGCGCTTGGGAGCTCTGGTTTATTTCAAACCTGTATTAACACACAAGTGTAATTTACTCGTCATCGGAAACAACGCGTAAAATACAGGCATAATGAAACCGAGGGCCCGAGGTCTGTAAGTAAAACCGGCGGGTTACGCGTGTAATTTGAGAGACCAGTGTATATTTTACGAGCACTGCTATATGGACGACATTACCAGACGATACATGCACGACGTCCGTATCATGCCATCCATGGGCAAGGCTGAAACAACAGCTAACGGCTGGATTAGCAATCGTCCGAGTGTCGTTCAGCGTTTTTATCATGTGTGAAGTACTTCCGATATTTTACTAGTCGAAATCGACCAACCAAGCGCCTTCGCCCGAGACTATCTGCTTTAATTTACAAGCGTCAGTTTTACAAGCGGTTTTGGTTGGAAAACGATGATCCAATCACGGCCTAATATCATGAGTTGGTCGGAAGATCATATGGTTTCACGTCTAACCTACCCGACTTGTTGTATAGGCTATGAATGAAACATCAGACGATGAACTTCTTAAGCACGGAAACAACAGAAGAGGATGATCTTCTTAACAAGCAAATCACTGGCATTAGATCAACATGCAAAGCAATACGAAGCATTATTCTCAGGAGGCACGGTGAACAGCTCGTGATGCCGCATACCACAACATTCCAAGCTCAACTTTGCAATCAAACACAAGGCCTGGCATTACATAGACAATATTCAGAACAAACTCTTAACACCGGAATATCTCAGCAGAGTAACTATTTACTTCTAAATTGAACACAGGAATAGGAAAAAACACTCGACGCTGCTCACAGCAAGGGCGTCCCACTCAAAAATATCAAATGCATGTCTTCTGGCTAACATCAATGAGCAAATTTTGACAAGGTTTTCCAATTCCAAAATATTAAACTAACGTCTTCTTGCTAACATCAATGATTAAACTTTGACAAGCTTTTCCCATTCAAAATATGTAATGCCTATGATCGTGGAGTCCTGTCGTAGCTTCTTGTACTTGTTTGGGCACTTTTTGCCCAGGGCACTCCACGTGTTGTTAAATTGCCAATGGTCTCCGCAGACTAGTCATGTCACCGGTGTCTAATAATACTCTATAAAGCTTCTCGGTCTTTCCTTCTGTAATGTAGCACAAACAGTGACTGCTTCTTTCTGCAAAGTGGAATGACCAACTGGACCCAGTAATGCAGCAGTTTGCCTTGGACACATTGGCTCCTTTTGTGCAGTTCAACTAAAATGGAAGTCGGAATAAAACCGAGCTTTAATTTTGATATCCCTGTAAGCAACAATAGGTATAAGGGAAACAATTACTGAGAAATAACGGTTGATGACTTGTACTCCCAGAAGAAAAGCATCTACTGATCTACTTTATCTTAATGGGAAACAAAGCAGGAGAGTAGCAATTCTCCATCAGTGTGATTCATTCATATTGACTGAGACATTATCTTAACAATGCCTTGTTTCAACATGTATAAAGAACGACAAAGCAGAAAAGTACCATTCCTAAAACAATGCAACTGATTCATTTTAACAGAGACATTATCTTAACAATACCTTGGTTAAACATGTAGAAAGAACTACAAAGCAGGATAGTACCATTCCTAACAAGTGTTGCAGTTTTGAACTAAGATTCAGTAGTTAATTAATTCTGAGAGTGGCATTGCTTAATTTTACCAGCGGCATTAGATTAACGAAAAGCATAAACAGTTCCAGGGAGAGTGGGTGCAACAACAGTATGTGCTTCCATCTACTTATAAAGGGGGTGATGCAGAGTTTGTTGTAACAAAGCAACAAGCATCATGTCTGGGTTGGTCCCATTTTTGTTCACTACTTAATGGGAAAAGACAGCAATACAATAGCTTCAATTCAACATTTATTTAAAACAGTACCAATACAAGTAGCACAACATCTCAAAGCACACTGCACAATCATGTGGATGAAGGCCCGTACTGACCTTTCATGAGATGGACAAGATAAAATACGAATCTGCCAACACGAATAGGAAATCCAATCTCATTTTGTGCAGTTGCACTGAAATCAAGCAAAGTGTTTCGCGTAGCGAAGCAAAATGTCGCAATAGCAACAAGTTGAATAGATATCCCTGTTTAAACAGAGGCAAAAAAGGAATCAATTACTGGCTAATAAAGGAGGATGAAACATGCGGCCACAAAAATGGTAATCCCGCCAATCCCTAACAAATGTTGCAGTTTTGAAATAAGATTCAGTAGTTAATTCTGAGAGTGGCATCAATTACTGGCTTATAAAGGGGGTGATGCTGAATTTGTTGTAACAAAGCAACAAGCATCATGTCTGGGTTGGTCCCATTTTTGTTCACTACTTAATGGGAAAAGACAGCAATACAATAGCTTCAATTCAACATTTATTTAAAACAGTACCAAAACAAGTAGCACAACATCTCAAAGCACACTGCACATCATGTGGTTGAGACCAAGATTTGAAACAACTCGCCACGAAGACTGGAAACAAATCTCGATCTCCTTTTGTGTAGTTCCACCAAAATTAAGCAAAGTCACCGGTGTGACATTCAAGTTGAACTGCACAAAACACTCTTAAAACATAAGTGTTTCGAGTAGCGAAGCAAAATGTCGCAATAGCAACAAGTTGAATCGATAGCCCTGTTTTAACAAAGGCAAAAAAGGAAACAATTACTTGCCGATAAAGGAGGATGAAACAAATGGTGACAGAAAGAAGCATCTAACTTATCTTGGATAGAAAACAAAGTAGGACAGTAGCATTTCTAAAATGGTTGCATTGATTCATATTAACAGAGACATTCTCTTGAAACAACATTCGTTAAAAAATGTAATTTACTTTTAACAGTGGCATTGCTTCAATTTTCCGGCGGCATTCTTAGATTAACAACAGCAAAATAGTTGTATGGGACATGCCAGCACCATGTGCGTCCACACGTATAAATGGGTGATGCAGAGTATGTAGCCAAGCAGCATATATGCGCTGGTCCCATATTTGTTCTCTTTGGACCTTCTTCCTATGTGAGGGCAGCAAATCTAGTCCTGCACAAACTACCGACCCCCCAGTTTCTTTCCCTTTTCAACAAAGAGATCGGTTCCTTACAGATGTGTGTACTGGGTTACCCCCTTTTTCCCTTTTCGACCTATAAAGCGGCTGGATAGCCAGTCTATACTACTTTCCGCCCCTCCTTTCCTCATTGAACCACGTCCTAGATTCTTGCTCCAGCCCACTGCACCCTTCTTTCCTCTTTGAACCAAGACCTAGATTCGACTAAAGATCGAAAAAGATCCACATGCAGCTAGAGCAACGACGGTTGAAACTTATACCTTAGGGTCGTCGGGATGTGGCAAGGCATGCGGTGGGAGGCCGGATCTGCCCACACTACGTACGACAGCGAGGAAGAAGGGGTCGGTGGCCCTCCTGCACAGGCGCTGGGTGAAAGAGAACAGCGCAGCCGGCAGTGGATTGCCTCCCTCGCCGAAGGCAATAGAGTGAACGCTGCACCTCCTCCCCTTCCCGGTGCGACGGGATACGGACGCCTCCTTCACCAGCTGTGAGGGGGGAGAGAGAGACAAGAGGCCAACGCAGTCTTGTTTAGATCTGGTGAAGAGAGGGTGAGAGACTGTGAATATAGCAAACCCTAGCAAATGAACGCTGAGCCTCCAACGTGTAACATATATGGAGAGGGTGAGAGAGCGAGACGTGAGAAACTCTATCAAACAAGAGGCTATAATGGAGTAAAAAAATCTCTCCATAGCAGTGGTTTTAAATAGAATACGCGCGTTCCCGGAAAAAAGAAACAAAAACTGGCGGACAATTTTTTAAGGGTCCGTCTAGGACACATCTAGATGTGACATAGTTATGTCACATCTAAGTTGATGTCCACTATGTTTGTGGTCTATTTTTTCCCTAGTTTTTTTGTTTCTTGTTGCTACATTATATACTTGTGGGAGCTTAGATGTGATATCCTTAAATAACATCTAGATGTGAATTAGACAAACTGATTTTCTAACGTACCAAGAAAGAAAACTCGATCAAAAACACGCCCCCGTTTCCAGGTCGCGAGAGTCGTCGCGCACACACACATAGACATAGACATGCATATCTGTGTTTACGTAAAATTCCATTTCCATCTCCATCTCCAATCATATTTGTCCAACTGGCATATTATTTACGTTGTTAATTATATACGCAACAATATTAACGTACAACATCTCTTGTTTGCGCACGTCCAGACCGTTGCCACGGCCAGTCCTGACCAACCCGAACCCTCTTCATCACCCGCGCGTGCTTCCCGCCCGAAACGGTCAGTGCCGCATTCATGCCCGGCCAGAGCGGACGCGACCTCTCACTGGGGCCGGCATTGAAGCAGCGCGCCGGCCGAGAGAGCGTCGCCCGCGCTGCTTCTGGGTGCACGCGGCTGCTCCGCGTTCAAAGGTCGCAATAGCCGGCTACAAAATGCATGTAAAAAGTTCTTGGGAGTCCGTGCTACAGCTAGCTGTCCTCCCCCAACTCGTCAATCTCTTCCAGTAGTGCTAGTACTCCATGGCGTGATCCATCGACAAGCAGGCGGGAAAGTTATCGTATACTCAGTTTGTGGTGAGTGGCATGCCGAGCGACCGTGTGGGGTCGAGCCGTGGAGGAGGGTGAGACACGAACACGACAGATGTGATTTAAACGTTGGTTTTGCTCGATGGCGCAATCCAACGAAACGAAACGTTGGTTTCTCCCCATTTCCATTTTTTCTCCGGAAAAACGGAAACTTTCCACTCCATTTTCATACCTATTCCAAGGTTGCCCCGTTACAACATTCCATCAAATACAAAGGAAAACTAACACGCATGCTGATGCATCTCAATGATTCACAGATCATAGCCAATATTTACTTCACAACTAAAGAAAAAAGTTGTGAGAGCGTGTACGAAAGAAAAACTACTGATGGGGTCACTACGACTTAAACCCTAAACCCTAAACATGATTTAATTTCCTGGCCAGGTAGAACCTGTCAAAGGAAAGACGGCTGGCACCCTCGGATCATACGATGCTTTTGTGCAGTTCCACTAAAATCGACCTGAGCATCCCTGATGGCAAAGATATTGAAGAAGTGTGATTAGAATAATAGTACTGGCACTAGTTCATGAGACATAAACTCATCACAGTAAAAGCCGGTAGAAGTAGAGAAAGATCGACATGGAGATGGAGCTACGGCAGTGGAGCAAGCCGGCTCCAAAAGGAAGATGGACTACCTGGGACGTCGGGCTGTAGCTAGAGGGGCGGTTGGGATGCGGCATCGGCCCATACCGCGGTGACCCCCGATTTGGACGCACCGACTGTGGGTTTTCTCCCTCGCCGATGTCGACCGCGTCTACGCAGAACATTGTTCCCTTCCCCCAGCTGCGGGATCTGGCCCGTCGTTCTATGCTTGTGAAGAGAGCAACCTAAGCAAGCAGGCTTGTAGCTTAGGCTCCTGCTAGTGTATATATAGTGGTTTTGTTTTTCTCTCCATATCAACCATTTTATATTGCGTACGTGTCATTCAAGAGTGAAATGATGGTTGCTTCTTCCGACTAACTTACTGTGTGATTTGACTGCTCCTTAGTGGCCCCTACACGTACTCCCCCTACGTGTATGCAACAGTCACACGTACACATGGACGCAAAAATGCGCGCGACGCCCTAATGCATGCATGTTCGAGCACACGACGGAACACACGGTCACGCTCAAGTGCTCAACCTACACGTGCATGCACACACATACTCAGTCAGGGTGAGCTAGTGACCGTATAAACACCGGAAAATATATATATTGAGCGCAATGAGCGTATTATGAAGTCCACTGACCGTATTTTTACAAATATACAGTGACAGACAGTGTATTTATCTTGTTTGAAATTAAGCCATATTAACCGAAGAGGAGGCAGTATGGACTAGAATTACTTTGCTGTGTCCCGTCAACTTGCCGAACGAGGAGAAGGTTGTAGGACGGGAGAAGCTTGCGCGCGGTGGCTCGCAGGACAAGGAGAAACTTTTGACTAATGCAAGCTCTCCCTCGCTCAGGCGGTGGACATGCAACAGTTAATTCGGTGTCAGATTGCGAGAAGCATACACTATACTACTAGTGCTATTATTGTTCGACTTCCCGAATAGGCGAACAGCCAAGCACAAAGTTTACTAGTACTACTACTATAGTCTATAAAGGTACGTACTATACTAGTACTAGGAACCGGATGGAGGAGCGTCTGCACTATTATTATAATTTTAAAATGTGATAAAGCAATCTTCAACACATTTGGTTCTCTTCGAGGGTTCTCGCATGTGATAATGGAAGTTGATTGCATGGAACACTCGCCACAATTCTCGCTTAATTATGGCTCATATCTTGTTACAAATAGTAGTGCTCGGTAATATTTCCTCTTTTTTTGTTATTCAGCATGTAAACAAGTCAGCAAACCTTGCGGCGCATCTTTGTGCGAACCGTGCTTGCTGCACTTTGAATGTGGCCGAGAGCTGGCTTGATGAAACACCTCGCTTCCTACTTCTTTTTTTGCGGGGTACCTCGCTTCCTAGTGACCATTGTCTTGGCTGATCGTCCTAAGAATGCTTATATATGAATAAAGCTCTCTCATTTACCCGCAGAAAAGATTAAGCCATATTAACCGGAAAGGAGGGAGTATGGACTAGCACTACTTTTTGGTGTGTCCCGTCAACTCGCAGAACGAGGAGAAGCTTGCAGGACAAGGTGAAGCTCGCTTACGCCTTTTGACTAATGCAACCTACCCTCGGTGGACATGCATCAGTCCATTCGGTGTCAGATTGTCAGAGGCATACACTGTAGTACCCAACATGCGGAGTACCATCATTGTTCGTCTTCACGAAGAGGCGAAGAGCCAAGCGCAGTAGTACGAGTAGTACTACTACTAGAACCGCATGGTGGAGCGTCTGTACTCTTATTTTTTTATCTCTGATAAAGTACACATTTATTCCGGAGAAGGGCGGAAAACGGCAGCCCAACATGTAATGAATGATATCGATCAACCAACCATGCTCGAATATATCTTGGCCTCCGTGCGAGCCCGTCTGTGTGTTCTCGCTCCTCGTCTCTCTCAAGGAACGGCGGGTTGGCTCTTTGCCATCAATTGAGATCGGTTTGCTCACACTCCTGTCCCACATGTCAGTGATATGCCAAGAGGAGGTGCGTTGACCGACTGGCCATACGCGTACTTGGTTTTGCACCTTCATACTACTCCTCCCTCCATCACAGTTTACAGGGCGCGCTTCATTATGATGCATTTCTCTCAATGCATTTCCACCACCAGAGAGACTTTAGACGCATTTGGTTTAATGCTCAATTAATTAGGGCATGGTAACCGCAATCAAGTCCACAATTTTCTCTCCATGTACTATACTACTACGGAGTGGAGTAAGTGCATGCATGTGTGTACCCGGGGTGGAAGGACTGCATGCATGTGTGTACGCATTATTCCCTCTAGTAATAGACGCCGTGCTATAACTACCAATGCTATTTTTCAGGCCGATCGCTAGTCGCCTTGGTCCCACAGATTTTTTTTTCTTTTTTCTGAAGCGCGCTGTATAAACAGTGACGGATGGAGTAGTATGAGCGGATTCAAAGAAGAGCGTATTGATGGTTGCTTCTTCAGAGCAACTTACAGTGGGAAAGGTGGGGCTTATGATTTGACTGGTCATTACTCACTATTAATGCGACGCAACGACCGGGCTGAGTCTCCCATGCGGTTGTGCACTACCCCCTCGGTTCTTAAATATACTCCGGAGTATTTGTCTTTATAGAGATTTCAACGAGTGACTACTCAAATATTTGTCTTTTTAGAGATTTCAAATGGACTGGCACATACGGATGTATATAGACATATTTTAGAGTGTAGATTCACTCATTTTGCTCCGTATGTAGTCACTTGTTGAAATCTCTAGAAAGACGAATATAATATTTAGGAACGGAGGGAGTACACATACGAAGCAAAATGAGTGAATCTACACTCTAAAATATGCCCGTTTGAAATTTGTAAAAAGATAAATATTTAGGAACGAAGGAGTATAATTTTGTGCATGGCACATGGACCCCGATGATGAAGAGGCTTCTGGCAATGCTATCAAGCTTCCATCATTTGTTTACATAATTGACGTACTATACAAATAATTTTCCAGCGACATGAAGTTGTACAATGGTGTGAGCTTTCAGCTTTTGTTTCGCGTGTCCTGCCATCGATGCTCTTTCGGAAACAATAAAAAACTAACTTCCTTGCTAATGCATGTCAATTATTAGCAGATCAGAGCTAATAATTACATCACAACTGAAGACAGAGTTGTGAGAAGGTGTTAAATTAAAATTGATCCATGCTTTCATTGGCAGCAACGTCCCCCCAGCTCTGTCTAAATCAACAAGGCATGTTGGGAAAAAAGTAGCTGTCTGGAGCATGCAACATTCTGATCATTTTGTGCAGTTCCACTAAAATAGAGCTGAGCGTCCCTGTTCCAAAGATATTAAGTGTGGTTACGATAATAGAGGACTGCTGATGAAACAATAAACACACAAATAGAAGCCGGTCACCTTTGCAGTCTCTCTTAAGACTAACTAGTTGGAGAAGATTAGGCTCAGGGTTGGATGAGGAGGATAGAGCAAAACCAATCTCCCTTTGTGCAGTTGCACTGAAATGTAGAGACGTTGCCCGTGTGACATTTTAGTACAACTGCACAAAACACTCTTAAGAAAAAAGTGATTTGTGCAATTCACCAAAAGGTTGCAATAGCAACGAGTAGAAAGGAAACAATTACTGGCCAATAATAGTTGATGACACATGCGACGACAAAAAAGAAGCATATTCCTTGTCCTAAGGGAAGATAACAACACGGTTGTGTTTGTCTAAAACGGTGTAAGGACGAGAATGCAATATGGAAAGTACGCCGGACGAGCTACGTTTTGGGTAAAGAACTATGGAAGATCCACATGCAGCGACGTGGGAAGACGGGCAGTGGAGCAAGGCCGGAGGGGATACCTGGAGGCCGTCGGGATGTAACTAGGTGAGCGGCGGTGGGCGGAATCTGCGAGCAGGTGGCGTAGGCCCTGCCGCGCCGGAGCTTGGTCAAAGAGAACAGCGTGTACCGCAGATCGGGACATGCTGCCTCGGCGCCGTCAAACAGAGAAATGATGCACTTCCTCCCTTTCCCCCGGGGGACGGGATGCGGCCGGATCAGTGACCAACGGTGAGAGAGAGAGAGAGGCCACCGCACTCCCTTTCCCCCGACGGATGGGATGCGGCCGGATCAGTGACCAACGGTGAGAGAGTGAGAGGCCACCGCAGCCTTGTGTGAGATACTCTGAAGAGCGACAAACCAGGCAGGCGGGCTCCATTGTATATAGTGAGCGGACTACCTTTTTCTCCATAAAAATCGTTTTATATTCTGTGTACGTGCCATTGAGCGCTATAACTTTATTTAAAAATAACGCGGCAACGCGTCAAGTCGAACTTTGTTTCGTGCACGCGTGGTACACGACCTCCCTAGGTAAAAAACCGCTACATGCGTTCAAATTAGCACGTGGGCTGCCATTTCGTAAAGAAATGAGCTCCACCGTGTACCCGCGCGGGTGTGGCTGGGCACGAAGCGTGAGTACGTGCACGGTGCACCTATTCTCTTCTTGTATACGTACACCACCTACGTGGGGTTGTGTGAGAGGGATACAAACCTAGAGAGATATAGTGTGTGGGTTCTTGAGAGTTTTTTGGGGGGGGGTCAATCAAAAAATGTAACATATGCAATGTGTGTGAAATAGAGTCCTGGATATAACATATATATATAGAGGGGGCGATCCACGAGAAGAGAGTGGAGGTATCATCGGCTTGAGGTGTCCATAGAATCGAAGAGAGGGATGATGTGTGTGTGCGTGTGCGCGCGCGATCGATAAAGAGTGCCATCGATTTTGTGTGTGCCCACGTCAAAGATATAGAGTGGCTAGCCTACTGGAACGTGAGATGGGACATGTGCAGTTTGTCTCTGTGGCATGGATACCTACCTGCAGCGCTCGACTATCGGTGTGTGGTGGGGGAAGAGGGAGGCCCAATTAACTATAGAGGTACAATGGCTGGTATATGTGTGGAGGAGGAGAGAGGCCTACCTCATGTATTAAGGAGATCGATCTGCCTCATGTATTAAGGGAGATCGATCGGCATCCATGCATATGTGCAGGAGAGGAATAAGGTTGGGAGAGAGACAGAGCTAGACTGTTGGAGGGGGTGGTAGTGGAGTTGCTTCTAACAAATGGTGGGATAGGCTTGCTAGACAAACGGAGGGCACGCCCGCAATATCAATAAGAGAGGAGATGGCTGCTTGTTGTCTGTGCACGTGCGTGTGAGAGACGGGTCAGGAGGCATGCACGAATGATGAGGGGGGACAATGTGGCTGTGGTAAGCAGACGTCTACATAGGAAGATCAATCACCCTTTGTTAGAGAAAGGAGAGACATAACTTGTGAGGTACGTCGATCGATGGGGGGGGTAGTTAAAGTCGATCTAGGTATATGTTGGGAGATCGATCGGTATACATGCATGTGTGTGTTAGAAGCAAATGAGGCACGAGGAGAAGGATAGAGAGAGAGGGATGCATGTAGGAGGTGGTACGAGAGGCATACTATATCGAGGGGGGAGGAGTGTGCGAGTACGAGAACGATGAAAAGAGTGGTGGGATTGAGGCATGGACGGTGACAAGAGAAGAGGGGAAGCTTGTGTTTGTGCTAGGCACACCTGGCTAGAGAGGCACATCGATCGATGTGTGCCGTAAAGAAGGAGCTGGGGGGCCTACACACCGTGGGTGAACAACCTAAAGTGAAAAGACGAATTTGCGCGATGGAGCTAGAGAATGCTGAGGGAGGGTGAGAGGGATGCGGGCGTGTGCATGCACAAGAGAAAGTTAGCGCTAGCTACAAAGATAAGAGGGTTGTGTGGGTGAAAAAGACGAATAGAGATCATATATACTTCATTATAAAAAGCGAATTCGGATATTTGATGAATTTATCATAGTGTTTCAAACCGACGCATGTGTGAATATATATAACGGTGATACACATGGTGTGGTTATTAACATGTTATACTACATTTAATATATTTTATCTCTACTCTTATAAAAACGGAGTTGTTGATGATGGTGTGCCTGCCATCCTGCATTATAGGCCGTCCGATTTATATCTGGCGGATAGCAAGGAAACTATGATGGTTGAAGTTGGCAACAATCATGATTGTAGATTCTTATTGAAATAGAGAAACAAATTCAAATTTAGTTCGAATTGCAGCGGTAGTATAGACATTTGGAATGCACTAAAATGTTGGTATGAGTAGGTTACATGCATTATACAGCAAGCGAAAAAATTTAATCGGACATAACATGGATTCATACTCCCTCCTTCCATCTATATAGGGCGTAATGAGATTTTTAAGACCGCCTTTGACTATTGACAAGATTAATAGTACATGACATGCACAATGTGAAAATTATATCATTGAAAGAACCTTTCACAGACGAATTTAACGGTGTGCTTTGTGTAAGTTGCATGTCATATATCATTGCTCTAATATTTGGTCAAAGTTAGCATTGAAAAATGCATTAGGCCCTATATAGATGGAAGGAGGGAGTAGCTTTGAATAGCATTTGTATAGTAAAACGGGGCAAGACTCTCTCTTTGTGTGGTGTGAATAGTTTTATTTTTTTGTTTTCTTTTTGGTTGAGGGAAGTGCGAATTGATTTGGTACGTACAAGTACAATATTACTACACGTTAGGTTTGTCCCTAAAATTCAACCCGCGTCTTGTTATATCCCGAAAATTCAGATATCGTGCTCCCAAAACTGGCGCCTTCACAACCCGCGCCTTGCTATCCCAAAATTACAACGCGCGCGAAAACTCCCTCCAGCTGCCAAATCCCGACACGCGAAATCCCCCTTCTAACCCTGAGCCGAAAGGGCCGCTAGTTCAAATCGGTGGGGGGTACTTTTGTAACACACCCTACATTTTGGACAAGCGCGTCCCTAAGTCATGCTTCACCCCCTCCCATCGCCCCCTTTTCGCCATTCGAAATCCCAGGCCGCCATAACCTCTCCGCTCCAGCCGCGAAACCCCACCCTCCTCCGTCCGCCACGTCACCGCTGCCCAGCCGGAGCCTCTTCCCCGACGACGTCGTCCACCACAACAGCTCGACGTCCCTCGTCCACCTCCCCGGATGAGGATCCGTCGTCCATCTCGCCGTCCCGCCAGTTCAGCCGCCCCGTCCTCCACCTCCAAGGAGCCGCTCCGACAATCGCCTCGTCTATCGCGGCTGCTCCATCCCCACAACGCCGCCTTAACCTGCTCCACCGGAACCACATCATCCTCATCGACTCCTCGGACGAAGCCGGGGCCTACTTGGCGCCACCAAAGAGGTTATAAACTCATCGCATCGCACCTTCTCCTTAACTCGACCTCCCAGCGCCGACGGTGCTCCATCCCGCACCCCCATGGAGCGGCTACCTTGAAGCCGGCGCCGCGGGCGACATCTCCACGGCGGCTCTCCCCTAGTGCGAGGCCCCTTCGGCGGCGGCGTCCATACTAGCCAGATATGCTGCTGCTGCTCCGGCTCTCGCTCGCTCGCTCGCGCTGCTGCTGCTGCTCTGGCTCTCGCTCGATCGCTCGCTCGCCCAGCTGCTGCTGCTGCTCTCCCCCTCGCTTGTGCTGCTGCTCTGCTCTGATTAAGCCAGACTTCAGTCGACTGAATCGACTTTTGGGTCAGTCGATTTTCAGGGGTTGGGGGGGGGCTTGCCGGAGTTAAGGAAGAACCACCCACAGCGGGGACGGGGGCTCGCCGGAGAGGTACCCCACTATCTATCTTAGGGTTCAGGGTGGGGGGCGGGGGGCCTAGAGGGCTGGCCGAGGCGGCGGTGGCGAGTTGTTTCGGGGCGGCGAGGCGGCGCTGGGGCCGGCGGTTCGGCTGGTGGTGGCTGGCGGCTCAGGGGGTGCAGGTTGAAGATGAACTGCAGGCCCTCCCTAAACTACATGTCAAGTGCCTCTCTGCTACCATTGCGTTCAGTTTCGACAGTAGCATTCAGATTCCACAGTAAATTTCAGTTTCGACAGTTAAGTTCAGAGTCAACAGTTTTTACCTCATCTGTTGTAGTCAGGTGGTTTTTGGTGATGTTAATTTTACATCCATTTTACATCATCTATTAGAGATGCTATTAGAATCCCACTTGAGATTGACGATGTCTGTCTTGTGCTGCTTCAGCCTTGATGTCTTACGGCTCGCCGGAGCTGCTCCAACGACAGAACGATCCATCACAACAGAGCAGTGCCCTGGACGCCGTCTACAGATTCCTCAGATCTTCCTCCACACCTCCGGCAGCCACCTCTGCCTCAACTGCTTCAGCGACCAACCCAATGATGCTGAGGTCGACACGGCTACGGCAAAGAGGTTGTACACTTGTTGCATCACTTATTACTATACATTCACGTCGATCCATTAGGGCTATTTTGGTTCAACGGAAAAACGTCGATCCACTGGTTGTTACCATCACTCTAAATTTCTACATGCTCTCCTTACATAATCTCACCATATTTTTTTCGTATGCATGTCAGATATTGTACACAGTCATGCTGAACATGTAGAGAAAAAGAGAAGAGTTTTGCGCGGCAATACAATGTCATGCAGACATCGCTCCATGGTGGGTTCAATGGCAAACCCTCCCCACCCCTCTCCAGATTGTAATCCAGAGGAAGATATCTGTTCTGAGGTGGATTCAGACGCCGCTGACCACTCCTATTTACCCCCCAAGGTGTTTGCTCTACCTTGGCATGATGATGTTAGTCATATCATGCATATGTTGCCTTGCAGTGCCTACTTTTGACATCATATATGTCATCTGCTTAGTTTAGACATGTTCTGTAATGCCACCTGTTTAGTTTCTATATCATATATGGGAATTATGCAGTCTCATGTCTTTTAGCTAGCCATAATATATGTGAAATGTGCAATGCCATCCTCTTTAACCAGGCATCATATATTTGAATGATATCTTGCCCATCCTTTTCTTCATTACAATTCCATTTGTCGACAATGTTTGTACATTAAACTACTCTTCCTGTGAATCAGCCATTTGGGTGGGAGATGGAAAAATCTGGAGTGAAAACAAGGCCTTCAGAGCAGACAGTGCTACCTGTCGAAGCAGATCTCTTGTTGGGTCCCGATAGCTCCTCAGAGATGGATTCAGAGACAGATGACCAGTCCTATTCCCCCACTGAGGTGTATGCTCTAACTTGGCACGGTTATACTGCTCATATCATGCATACGGTGTCTTGCATTGCATAGTTTAGACATCATATACACAATATTCAACACCATGTTCTTAGTTCAGACATCATATCGAATGCCCTCTGTTTAGCATATAAATCACATATGTGAATTAAATGATGCGATCCTGATTACTTAGATAACATGTAGGTGAATTATGTCATGCGATCCTGTTTAGTTATTCATCATATCTTTGAATTATGTTATGCTATGCTATCCAGTTTAGATAGACATCATATATGTGAAATTATGTCATGCTATCCGTTTTAGTTAAACAATATACATGTCAACTATTTCATGCCCTCTTTTTCCACACTATCTATTGCATCTGTCTCTCATACAATGTCTGTACATTCAACTATGTTTCCTGTTTATCAGCCATTTGAATTGGAGCGGGTGATGCCAGTATCTAGCGGACTAAAAACACGGTCTTCAAATAAAACAGTGCTACCTCTTGGTGGAGATAGCACCCCGGTTGTACATGCACAAGAACCAGCCCTACCACACATAACCCAAACTCTCGTAGATTGTACCCCTACTGCGATGGACAGAGAACCAGCTTCACCCAATCTAACCCAAGCCCAGCCGATAGTAACCCATATCCTGTTGACACAGCACCATCTCCACCACAGAGCTCCCAAACAAGAGCAGTTAGTAAGGCAGCTCTAGTGCCCAAAGGGCCAGTACTATCACGGCGAACCCCAACTCCACCAGTTTGTACGCCTATTCCTGTGGAGGAAGCACAACCAGCTAGTCGTAGTTTAGCATCTATCGCATTTGATGTTGTTAAATCGTATGTGCCTATCTTCCCATCTTGGAAATATTATACTAAAGATGAAGGAAAATGCCAGTTGCAGGTGTTTGTCCAGGAGTTATGTGTAAGTAATGTTATTCATGGCAATTACTTTGCTTCGTCCCATACATCCTACCTCCATGATGGTTATAATACAGCAAATTTTCCCATTTTTCTCTATAGAGAAGGACCGATTTGGAAACTCAGGATGAGGTAACCTTGCTAATACCTCTACTATCTTCAAGAATGCTTGGTGGCAGTATCGGAATTACCTGAAGAAAACATACTTCACCGGCAAAGAAACTCATCAAATTCCCTTACGTTCTCCTGAGACACATTTACTGGACGATGACTGGGAACGCCTTGTTCTGTACTGGTCCCGAACCAAGAATGTGGTAAGGTCTATGAGCTCATTTTCTATTTTTAAGTATTATATTCTTGCGTCTTACTATACTCTGTTCATGTAGAACAAGTGCCTAAACCTGAAGAACAACTGTTCTAATTTAAGATTCCATTGCTATCATAGTTCAAAAAAGCGCTAGGCGTTAATTGTGCGTTTTGCCACCGCCTTGCGCTTTACTGACCAAAGCGCATGCTTATGCGCAGTTATGCATAGATTATGCGTAGTTCTGCGCAATGTGTTTTGCCAACGCCTAGAGCCTAGGCGCGCTTAAGCGCTCGCTTAGGCGCACCTTTTTTAACTATGATTGCTTTGCTCTTGTATCACTGTATTTACTCATACAAACTTATTTTTAAATTGAAGGATCCAATCAAAACTCCAATGGCACAGCAGGTATGTTCACGCATGTTTCTTTAACAGGTTTGCTCTTATCAGTAGCTTTGCTGATTTCAATTTCAATTGTGTATACAGTTGACTTTCATATCATGCACATTACTAGCATCACAACAGAGCCAATAGTGTTGTTGTACATGTAGACCCGTGGTACCCATCTGAAATCTTGTTGTGCCGTGTAGTTTCCCATGCTTTGTATTCTTTCGCTGCTGCTTTGTCTTGAACTGATATGATTTGAACCGTGTCTCTATTTTGATATGGCAAGACAATGCAGTGACCATAGGACATAGATATATGTTTTTTTGATGCTTTTATTATGTACTAGTACTTGGCAATAGAAGACTTGGTAGTTTAATCCTGTCCACCTTACTAATGAAATGGTTCACCGAAATGAGTTTCATATACTAGTACATGCTAAACTTGTTATGTGTCTGCTTGTTTCTTCTTTTAGAATGCTGCCAGAATATTGGGGAAGAGTGCCTTATTAAGCAATGGTAAAGGAAGTAATGCAGATAAGGTTCAGGATAGTGACACATCCTTGTTGGTCTCCAACAAAGCTGATAAAACAGCTAAGGAAGACTATCTTGAAGATAGCGAGACAACCCCAAAGTCCTGTCTTCGTTTAGTGTTCGAGTTACTGGCCACTACCGCTTGCACAAGCTATTCAAACTCACTGTCTGAATCAGTTCGGTTTCTTGAGTCTCAACTACAAGCTGAAAGACATCGATCAACTGTGCTGCGACAAGAAGCGGAAGGACTGCGGAAGTCCCTGGAGCATTCAGATGCATACTTTCTGGTGCAACAGCAAGCGTTGGAGGATTTTAGTGCCCAACAGGACAAAGCTAATCAGCTTGCTAAGCTTATTACCAGCATGGTGGATACCCAGGATAACGTTTCTTGAGCTCTTCTGAAGTTGTTTCAGTTATGCTCTTGTTTTGCTGCCGCGTTTATTTGCACTGGTGGCCAATTTTGACGGCCAGTGTATGTAATGTGCTGCTTTGTTCCCTATATTTGCACTGGTGGCGAACTTTGATGCCCAGTGGATGTAATATGTGTAATAGCGGTAATAGGCTAGCGTTAATTGCTTGCTTATTTATTTCCTTATTGTCTTGTTTAGTTGTTTGCTTGTAGTCACTGCAGTTCTTTTTCTGTTTTTTCTAGTGGCCACAATAGCCTATTTTTGGTAACTAGGCCAAAATAATCATGGCAACACACGGACTGTTGTAACCATGGGCCTCCTGCAGGCCGTATGATCCATGGGCCTTCGTCCAGCCGTAGGATCCATCAGCCTTCTATACGGGCCTTAGGGTCCATGGGCCTTCTACGGGCCGTAGGGTCCATGGGCCTTCTACGGGACGTACGATCCATGGGCCTTCTACGGGCCATACTATCCATGGGCCTCATACGGGCCGTAGGATCCATGGGCCTTCTACAGGGCGTATTATCATTTCGCCAATCATGGGCCGTACTATCCGTGGACCATAACGGGCCGTTGATAGGCCGTATTCGATAACTCTATGAAAATAGCCCAACGGGGTTTTTTTGACATGAAAACGGCCCAACGTATTAATGGTCCGCAAACGGGCCGACTGTAACGACGGGCTGAATTTGGCCCACAAGCAGAAAATGACAGTAACGGGCCGTATGTAACCAAATGCTGCAAATGAGCCCAAGAATCAATGGGCCCTTAGAAGGCCGAAAGATAACTTGGGCTGGAAACGGCCCAATGGAATAACGGGCCGTTAATGGGTATAAAGTGATACACTGTTCATTACGGGCCAGTTTCACCACGGGCCGTTAATGGGCCAAGAGTTACAAATGTACTCATATGGGCCGAAAGAAGTCATGGGCCACACATGGGCCGGAAGTTTAAACGCGCTGAATCATATTGGACGGCCCAGATGACGCTACTGGGCCTAATTCGGATAGGGCGTAGCGGGCACTGGGTTAGCGGGCTGTAAATGGGCTATACGCGAACAGGCCGTTAACAGGCTTTCCGTGGGCCGGCCCGCCACCTTTTGACCAAGTCAAACGGGCCGGCCTTTTCACACGAATGGGCCTCTGTTGGGCCGTGCCACGTGTCGCCGTATCATAGGCGCCTTCGGTCCAATGAGCGGATGACATGTGTCCCAACGGTGAGCCGACACATGTTTCCTCCAGCCAATGATGATTTTACACGTGGAAAATCCCCATTGGTCGGGGCTGTTAACGGGTTATCGGATCCAAAACCCGACCCGATAGCTTAACGGCGTTCCGTTACGGTGGATGCCACGTGTCGGTCACCCTTGACGAAAGCACTTCTGTGACGCGCGATTTATCGTCATGGAAATGGACACTTCCGTGATGATAATTTTGGTAATGTCATGGAACACTTCTACAACAGCACAGGTATGACTATCTTGATTCTGTCATAAATTTGTCATGGATGTACATGCATGACAAAAAACGCGACCTACTGTGACAAACACGTATCATCACGGAAGTGTATTTTTTTGTAGTGGAGATCGTCGTCCATCACTTTGACGAACAGCCGGCAGTGAGGTTAATCTGACCAGCAAGGTAGAATCTTTTTTGTTTGTGTTATGGTGGTATATAGTATGTGTCGAAGAGGTGGGACGGGACTAGCATATATACTATACGTACGCGTCCGTGAACAAGTACACTCACTCAGTGTCGGGACTTTTCGGTTTCCGAGGCACGTGCCACATAAAAATTGTGAAATTGGCTATTCAAACATCACACAACACCTCTTTGGGCCACATGCATGCACGCGGTGGTTATCCTAGCTAGGACACTCATGTGTGATGCTTCCATCTGTGGGCCCACGAGGCCATCGTCGATGCATGCATGCATCACTTTGACCTACATCGGGAGAGGTTAATTAATTTCACCATCGATGAGGATTCTTTTGGGTTGTACATATTACGGCAGGAGCATATAATATGCGGTGAAGAGGGGGAAGGGGACCATCATATGTAGTACGCTTCATGAACCTCGCTCTGTGTGGGTGCATGGTTTACGGTTTTTGAGGCATGTGGCACATCAAAGTTGTGCATTTTTGGTATTCAACATATATATGTTTGGCCCACATGCAAAGCGGTGGTGGTTGTCCTCTCGCACCCCCTTAAGCTGTTATTAGCGATATCGATGCTTTCCATCTGTGGGCCCGCTTGGTCCATCACTACTTTTTGCCTGACAACACAAGAGAGGTTAATTTGACTTAGGAGGGGATTATTATTTTTGCTTGTAATACGGTATATATAGGTCATGCTGTGGGATGACACGCATGATACAGTTTGAGCACACACACATGCATGTGTACGCATGAATCCCTCCCATCGAGTCGAAGTGGCTAGTACAACGACACGTCATGAACTGATCTCGCTCTATGTGGGGAGCCAGTGTATGATTTTTGACGCACGCGCCACATCAATGTTGTGAAATGGTATTCAAACATGCATGCATGCATCACCTCCATACATATGCATGTAGTGGTTGCCTTTGAACGGTACACTCCCTTGCGTGGTTATCGGCGACAAGCCTATATATTCATGGGCCCGCGTGGACATCCATGATCACCTTGACCGACAACAAGATAGATTAGCATGGCAGATTCTTCATTTGGTTCACGTTATCATAGTATAGGTCATGGTGAGATTCAGACCTAATTAAGTTTGAGTGCATATACTATGCACACATGCATGCATGAATCCCCGTCGTTGGCTTGAAGTGTGGTGTAACATACATATGCATCATCAACCTAACCCTCACTCAGTGTGGGGATTTCTAGTTCGAAATCACGGTGCCACATCAAAGTTGTTCAATTGTTACTCAAAACCACAGCTCTCCATACATATGTTTGGGCCACACACATGTAGTGGTTGTCTTCGGGGACTAGCTACTTGCATGATTATTGGCGAGCTTGCCCATCTCCGGGGTCGCATGGACGGCCATCACTTTGACCAACAACAAGAGAGAGGTTGTATGACCAAGTTGGATTATTCTTGGTCCGTTTTACGATCCATCTTGGTGAGAGATGCCTCTCTGGCCCGCCGATTGAAAGTGTGTGTGTGGGGGGGGGGGCTGCTACTT
>NC_057808.1:292703289-292717968 GCF_018294505.1 Triticum aestivum | reverse complement strand
TTTTTCTCTAAATTTATGAACATTAGACAAGTCGGATGACGTAATAGACACGGTTCACTCAAACTAACCGTGTGCCACGCCGGTGCCCCTTTCACGCACACATCCGCACAGTACATTGGGCTCCACGAGGCTTCCCCTCTCAAAAATATCTACCAGCCTGCAGCTTTTTTCTATTTGATAACACACGGTTATTGTGTTTTGACCGTGTGGGATGTTTCTTGTTCCCAATCCCGCCTGCATCCCTAGAAAACATCTGCCCGCCTCGAGGGTTTTTGTGTTTCATAACACACGGTTATTATCTTCGGGCCGTGTGCGATGTTTCTTGTTCCCAATCCCGCCTGCATCGATCCCTCAAAAATATCTGCCCTACTCAAGGGTTTTTCTGTTTAATAACACACGGTTGTTATCTCTGGACAATGTGCGATGCACCATCATCAAAATTTTCAATACCCCGGCATTTCACTCCCGCGTTTGACTCCCGCGTAGTAAAATTTTCAGTACCCGCGTCATGTCCTCAAACCCCCCTGCCCCCCTCCACACACACACACACACTCTCTCTCTCCCCCTCGCTCGAAACCCTAGCAAGGTCCCCGCCACCGCCGCCGCAAGGCCTCCCTTGTCAACATCTGCCGGTTTGCTCGTGCAACTTACCCACCGATCTCCATACCCAGGCCGCCCTGAGTTTCTTAGATGATGCCTGCCAAATGCCCCCTTTCCCATAGATCCCCATCCCCATCCCCCACTCCAGAGCGTCGCAGTCTAAGCCCGGCTACGCTTCCCATGGAGCTCGAGGAGCGACTGGCCCAAAAGAGGTGTATCGCGGTCTCTTCGCCCGACGTCGCCGAGGAAGCTGACGACCATTACTGGCGGCAGGCACTCAAGTAGCAGGCTAGAGTATGCGGGCATGTCTCGGCCGCCGGCTACGACATCGTGGTCATCGATAGCGACGGCCTGAGGTGGGCTATGTCACAGGTTAAGTGGTCCACCCCGAACCCCTCGGGTTCAACCACCGTCGATCTCATCCATGGCCCCGCCACTGATCTCCTCTGGCTCGCTGTCAACAATTTGCTATCCTACATCGCCATCGAGCCCCTTTTGTCATTTCTGAAGGACACGTTCTGCGACGCTGGCTTGGGATCCACACCTTCCAAGTCAGACCTCATCAACGACGACCACGAGGTGGGCACCCTCTGCGGCTCTTCCAAGGGGAAAGAGCCCATCTTCTCTTCCAAGGGGAAAGCGCCCGTCTACGACATCAGGGAGGGCACCCTACAGCCGTGCTCTTCGAAGGGGAAGGAGCCCATCTGCGACAACATGGAGCGCATCCAAGGTCCGTGCTCTTCCCACGGGAACGAGCCCATCCGTGACAAGTGAGGAAACCCATGATTTGTTTTGCCGTGCCTCTTCACAGGGGGAAACCCATGATTTGTTTTGTCGAGTCCCTTTTGTAGTTAATTGCTATATCCGGTTGTTTGCAGTATGCCTTGTTTATTTCAGTTGTTCACAATGTGATGCTCTATATGTGCAATTATTTACTGTGTAGTACATTTCATCAATCCAGTTTTAAACATACCGATAGGAATGCATATAATGGCTTGCTGTTAAGCCTGTTATAGCTAGCATATGCCTCTTCTAAAGTTTTTTGGTTGTTCGGTTGTTTGTAGTTAGCATATGTCTGAAGGAAATATGCCCTAGAGGCAATAATAACGTTATTATTTTATTTCCTTATATCATGATAAATGTTTATTATTCATGCTAGAATTGTATTAACCGGAAACTTGATACATGTGTGAATACATAGACAAAACAAAGTGTCCCTAGTATGCCTCTACTAGACTAGCTTGTTAATCAAAGATGGTTAAGTTTCCTGACCATAGACATGTGTTGTAATTTGATAAACGGGATCACATCATTAGAGAATGATGTGAAGGACAAGACCCATCCATTAGGTTAGCATTATGATCGTTGAGTATTATTGCTATTGCTTTCTTCATGACTTATACATGTTCCATATGTAATATATCTCCAACCCATTGGTGAATCGGACTTTTAACTGAATATATCTCCAACCCATTTATCGTTAGGTTAACTAGGGCCATATGTAATATATCTGAGGCTACATAGCAACATGCACTGCTTCGGTCTACGAGGGTACGTGGACACACTCTCCCCGCTCGTTGCTATGCTTCTCCTAGATAGATCGTGCGTGATCATGGGCGAATTTTTTGAAACACTACGTTCCTCAACAGTGGTATCAGAGCCATGTCTATGCGTAGATGTTATATGCACGAGTAGAACACAAAGAGTTGTGGGCGATAATAGTCATACTGCTTACCAACATGTCATACTTTGATTCGGCGGTATTGTTGGATGAAGCGGCCCAGACCAACATTACATGACCGCGTTCATGAGACTGGTTCTACCGACGTGCTTCACACACAGGTGGCTAGTGGGTGTCTGTTTCTCCAACTTTAGTTGAATCGAGTTTGACTACGTCTGGTCCTTGTTGAAGGTTAAAACAACACACTTGACGAAAAATTATTGTGGTTTTGATGCATAGGTAAGAACGGTTCTTGCTAGAAGCCCGTAGCAGCCACGTAAAACTTGGAACAACAAAGTAGAGGACGTCTTACTTGTTTTTGCAGGGCTTGCCGTGATGTGATATGGTCAAGACGTGATGATATATAAACTGTTGTATGAGATGATCATGTTTTGTAAAAGTTATCGACAACTGGCAGGATCCTTATGGTTGTCGCTTTATTGTATGAAATGCAATCGCCACGTAATTGCTTCACTTTATCACTAAGCGGTAGCGATAGTCGTAGAAGCAATAGCTGGCGAGACGACAACGATGCTACGATGGAGATCAAGGTGTCAAGCCCGTGACGATGGTGATCATGACGGTGCTTTGGAGATGGAGATCAAAGGCACAAGATGATGATGGCCATATCATATCACTTATTTTGATTGCATGTGACGTTTATCTTTTATGCATCTTATTTTGCTTAGTACGGCGGTAGCATTATAAGATGATCTCTCACTTATATTTCAAGGTATAAGTGTTCTCCCTGAGTATGCACCGTTGCGACAGTTCTTCGTGCTGAGACAACACGTGATGATCGGGTGTGATAAGCTCTACGTTCACATACAACGGGTGCAAGCTAGTTTTGCACACACAGAATACTCGGGGTTAAACTTGACGGGCCTAGCATATGCAGATATGGCCTCGGAACACTGAGACCAAAAGGTCAAGCGTGAATCATATAGTAGATATGATCAACATAGTGATGTTCACCATTGAAAACTTCTCCATCTCACGTGATGATCGGACATGGTTTAGTTGATATGGATCACATGATCATTTAGATGACTAGAGGGATGTCTATCTAAGTGGGAGTTCTTAAGTAATATGATTAATTGAACTTTAATTTATCATGAACTTAGTCCTGATAGTATTGCATAACTATGTTGTAGATCAATAGCTCGCGATGTAGCTCCCCGTTTATTTTTGATATGCTCCTAGAGAAAAACTATGTTGAAAGATGATAGTAGCAATGATGCGGACTAGGTACGTGATCTGAGGATTATCCTCATTTCTGCACAGAAGAATTATGTCCTTGATGAACCGCTAGGTGACGGACCTATTGCAGGAGCAGATGCAAACATTATGAACTTTTGGCAAGCTTGGTATGATAACTACTTGATAGTTTAGTGCGCCATGCTTTACGACATAGAACCGGGACTTCAAAAACGTTTTGAACGCCATGGAGCATATAAGATGTTCCAAGAGATGAAATTGGTATTTCAGACTCATGCCCGAGTCGAGAGGTATGAGACCTCTGACAAGTACTTTGCCTACAAGATGGAGGAGAATAGCTCAACCAGTGAGCATGTGCTCAGATTGTCTAAGTACTACAATCGCTTGAATCAAGTGGGAGTTAATCTTCTAGATAAAATAGTGATTGACAGAGTTCACTAGTCACTATCACCAAGTTACTGGAACTTCGTGATGAACTATAATATGCAAGGGATGACGAAAACGATTCCCGAGCTCTTCATGATGCCGAAATCGACGAAGGTAGAAATCAAGAAAAGCATCAAATGTTGATGGTTGACAAGACCACTAGTTTCAAGTAAAAGGGCAAGGGAAAGAAAGGGAACTTCAAAAAGAATGGCAAGCAAGTTGCCACTCCCATGAAGAAGCCCAAAGCTAGACCCAAGCCTGAAATTGAGTGCTT
This sequence comes from Triticum aestivum, assembly GCF_018294505.1. Classification (NCBI taxonomy): domain Eukaryota; kingdom Viridiplantae; phylum Streptophyta; class Magnoliopsida; order Poales; family Poaceae; genus Triticum; species Triticum aestivum. The sequence continues at coordinate 292,713,730 of NC_057808.1, read as the reverse complement.
CTACTGCGAAGGAAATGGTCACTGGAAGCGGAACTGCCCCAAATACTTGGCGGATAAGAAGGATGGCAAAGTGAACAAAAGTATATATGATATGCATGTTATTGATGTGTACTTTACTAGTGTTCGTAGTAGCCCCTGGGTTTTGATACTGGTTCAGTTGCTATGATTAGTAACTCGAAACAGGAGTTACAAAATGAACAAAGACTAGTTGAGGGCAAGGTGACGATGTGTGTTGGAAGTGATTCCAAGGATGATAAGATCACCATCGCACACTCCCTTTACCTTCGGGATTAGTGTTGAACCTAAAATAAATGTTATTTGGTGTTTGCGTTGAGCATAATATGATTGGATCATGTTTATTGCAATACGGTTATTCATTTAAGTCAACGAATAATTGTTATTCTGTTTACTTGAATAAAACCTTCTGTGGTCATACACCCAAGGTGAATGGTTTATTGAATCTCGATCGTAGTGATACACATATTCATAATATTGATGCCAAAAGATGCAAAGTTGATAATGATAGTGCAACATATTTGTGGGCTTTTGGAATCATATTGGTGTAAAGCGCATGAAGCAACTCCATGCTGATGGGCTTTTGGAATCATTTGATTATGAATCACTTGATGCTTGCGAACCATGCCTCATGGGCAAGATGACTAGGACTCCGTTCTCCGAAACAGTGGAGCGAGCAACTGACTTATTGGAAATAATACATACTGATGTATGCGATCCGATGAGTGTTGAGGCTCGCGGCGGGTATCGTTATTTTTTGACCTTCACAGATGATTTGAGAAGATATGGGTATATCTACTTGATGAAACGTAAGTCTGAAACATTTGAAAAGTTCAAATAATTCAGAGTGAAGTGGAAAATCATCGTAACAAGAAAATAAAGTTTCTACGATCTGATCACGGAGATGAATATTTGAGTTACGAGTTTGGTCTTCATTTGAAATGATGTGGAATAGTTTCGCAACTCACACCACCTGGAACACCACAACGTAATGGTGTGTCCGAACGTTATAACCGTACTTTATTAGATATGGTGCGATCTATGATGTCTCTTACCAATTTATCACTATCGTTTTGGGGTTATCCATTAGAGACAGCTGCATTCATGTTAAATAGGGCACCATCTAAATCCGTTGAGACGACACCATATGAACCGTGGTTTGGCAAGAAACCTAAGCTGTCATTTCTTAAAGTTTGTGGCTGCGATGCTTATGTGAAAAAGCTTCAACCTGATAAGCTCGAAGCCAAATCAAAGAAACGCGTCTTCATAGGATACCCAAAGGAGACTGTTGGGTACACCTTCTATCACAGATCCGAAAGCAAGATATTCATTGCTTAGAATGGATCCTTTCTAGAGAAGGAGTTTCTCTCGAAAGAAGTGAGTGGGAGGAAAGTAGAACTTGATGAGGTAATTGTACCTTCTCTTGAGTTGGAAAGTAGTTCATCACAGAAATCAGTTCTGGTGATGCCTACACCAATTAGTGAGGAAGCTAATGATGATGATCTTGAAACTTCAGATCAAGTTACTACCGAACCTCATAGGTCAACCAGAGTAAGGTCCGCACCAGACTGGTACGGCAATCCTATTCTGGAGGTCATGTTACTTGACCATGACGAACCAACAAACTATGAGGAAGCGATGATGAGCCCAGATTCTGCAAAATGGCTTAAGGCCATGAAATTTGAGATAGGATCCATGTATGAGAACAAAGTATGGACTTTGGTTGACTTGCCCGTTGATCGGCAAGCCATAGAGAATAAAATGGATCTTCAAGAGGAAGACGGACGCTGATAGTAGTGTTACTATCTACAAAGCTCGACTTGTCGAAAAGGGTTTTTGACTAGTTCAAGATGTTGACTACGATGAGATTTTCTTACTCGTATCGATGCTTAAAGTCTGTCCGAATCATGTTAGCAATTGCCACATTTCATGAAATCTGGCAAATGGATGTCAAAAACTACATTCCTTAATGGATTTCTTAAAGAAGAGTTGTATATGATGCAACAAGAAGGTTTTGTCAATCCTAAAGGTGCTAACATAGTGTGCAAGCTCCAGCGATCCATCTATGGACTGGTGCAAGCATCTCGGAGTTGGGATATACGCTTTGATAAGGTGATCAAAGCATATGGTTTTATACAGACTTGCGGTGAAGCCTGTATTTACAAGAAAGTGAGTGGGAGCACTACAACATTTCTGATAAGTATATGTGAATGACATATTGTTGATCGGAAATAATGTAGAATTTTTTCTGGAAAGCATAAAGGAGTGTTTGAAAGGATTTTTTCAAAGAAAGACCTCGGTGAAGCTGCTTACATATTGAGCATCAAGATCTATAGAGATAGAACAAGACGCTTGATAAGTTTTTTCAATGAGTACATACCTTGACAAGATTTTGAAGTAGTTCAAAATGGAACAGTCAAAGACGCTTGATAAGTTTTTTCAATGAGTACATACCTTGACAAGATCTATAGGCAAATTTTTTGAAATACTACGTTCCTCAACAATGCCCAGTTTCAAATGCTATCTTTGGTTGTTCGTAGTATGCCTTGTTTATTCCAGTTATTCACAACGTGGTGTTCTATATGTGCAAGTATGAACTGTGCAGTTCAATTTCATCACTACCAGTTTCAACAATACCACTATGAATGACTACATTTGGTTGCTGCATCTTGTAGTTAACACGCCTTTCCATTTCAATTTAACAATAACCAGTGTACTTAGACCGGCACCATACCAGTTTGAATGACTATGTTTGCTTGTTGTTAAATGTTAGGCCTGTTGCGGTTAACACACCTTTCCACTTGTTTTGCTTTACTAGCGTGCTTAAACCTGCACACTGAAGCTATCTTTTGGAGATTATTTTGTCTGCCATGGATAATATTGGTTGATGTTTAGCCTGTTGTGCTTAACATGCTTCTCGATGTACCTACACAGGACAATTTTGGGAACGACTATTGTTTTCCATCGAGGTTAGTTTCATCCCATGGCTTATATATGCTCACTGTTCAGGATATATCGGTAGCTGGTACCATATAGGCCGGGGGCTGATAAGGGACTAATCGGTGAATCGGACTTTTAACTGAATATATCTCCTACCCATTTATCGTTAGGTTAACTAGGGCCATATGTAATATATGTGAGGCTACATAGCAACATGCACTGTACTTAATGTCTAAATATGCAATCCTAGGCTACATAGCAACAAGGAAGAGTGTTACATTAATATTCTGATGATGTCTAGATATACGTAGCCGAGCAGCAGCAACAACAACAACAACAGCACAACCCTGTTTGGATACTCAACTTAGCTAGAGGTTAGCGTTAGTTTCTAGCTCATGACTAAACCTGAACTAACTCCATCCAAAGAGTTGTTTGGATGGCAGGTTAGATTGACAATAAATGCACTAGGAGAACTAGCTCCAATTAGCACCTCTTGGGTTGGATATTTTTTTGGGTGGGTTATAGATGCAACTAGCCCTCATGTTTAGATATACTTTAGGGCTATTTGAGCCCGAACTAGCTCAAACTAACTGTAACCCATGGATACAGCAGCAGTTAATCAGCCGATAATTTGCAAGAATGCACTAAACTCCTTCCGGCCCATAATATAAAATGTTAATTCATCTAACATGTGAGTATATTGGATGCTATAAGATATTATAAAAGAGTGTTGTACTACATCATTGTGCAATTACTGTTTAGCTTCTAATACTAACTTGGTGCTTTAAGGTACATATGTCATTGGTAAAGATCCGTGCTTCGACCCTTTCTGCGTATGGGGCAACGAGATATCGATGAACCAGCCTCAAGTGAGGAAGCTGATAAAGATTGTTAGTAAAATGGGTCCAAAGATGGCAATTAAACTATTTGTTTACATTTTATCGAAGACAACAGCGAACTGCAGGATGATAAGCAAGAACTCTGCAACCTTCTTTTTACTACCCACAATGAGTTGTGTTAGATGACAATGTCTGAATCTTTTTTCTTTGCAGTGGTTGCCAAAGCAGTTTACTCAAGATTACCTCTCAAACTACATGATTGGTGGGCATGCAAAGGTTAAAGTATTTCTATCAGAACACGATGATTATCTAGATGTTTTCATGAAGACCGTGAAGGATGGGCGGTCGGCCATCACAAGGGGTTGGACTAGAGTCGTGTGTGCCTTCTGCATGGAGGAGGGCACAATATGGGCATTCTGTTTCACCTTGTTCAGCAACCAGAATGTATTTCGCCTCTTTCTTTACCGTCTTTAATAGTAGAATTATACAACTGTGGTTCATCATTCTTTATTTGGTTCTTATGTAATTCTTCAACATTTGTACCTATGAATCGAATAATGCATTGGTTGTTTGAACCTGATGGATATGAATAAAGCTGTAGCATACATTCAAATTCAAATTCAAATCCGGTACAATTTGAAATAGCAACAATTAAATTACAGTGAAATTACGCTCTCCAGGTTGTTACGACACACACGGTTGGTAAAACACAAACGTTTGCGATATACACCATAATCCGAGACGGTTCACAGTGAGGAAATGTGTGCGAGCATGCACACAGTAGCCGTTTGCAAAGCGTGTGCGATGTCAGACAATATCACAAATGGTGCGGGCAAACTAAACGTTTGTGTTAGTTTCCTTATCGTACACGATTTGCAACCATGAACTATTTCTGATGAAGTATGCATCGTAAACGTTGCACCACAGAATAGCGTGTGCGATAGTTGTCGTGTACGATGATGTTACGACGGTCCGACGTTTCGTAATCCTGTCCGACACTCGTACGACGATTAGCTAATCTTCTTAATTAATTATCGCGGACGGTTTGGGAAAAGCAAATGTGTGTGATTCTATGCTTATCACACATGATCCTACACATAAAACTGTGTGGGATGTACATACGAACAGAAACGTTTTCCCTGGATTGACTGTGTGGGATGTATGTAAGAACGGAAACGTTTTCCCTGGATTGACCGTGTGGGATGTACATAAGAACGGAAACATATTCCTTGGATTGACTGTGTGTGATATACATACGAACGGAAATGTTTTTCTGGGATTCACCATGTGGGATGTACATACGAACGGAAATGATTGGGTTTCGATGCCTCGCCCGATCGCACACGGCCCCAGCCTGTGTCCCAGGAGGGCCCATCCCTAACAATTTTTGGGTCGTGTGGGAAGGACCCCCCTATCGCCCACACTCACTTGGCGACGGTTCCAAATGCCGTCGCGGAAAGGGGTTAAAAACCGTTTGTATAGCACGGACGCGTACCAGTGATGGTTCAATCTATTGGCGCAAGCGGTTTATATAAATATATTCTGTCCATTTTTGATCGACAACAACAGTTGTCGTTTAACCAAGCGATAGATTCACTAGTCCGTCTTATGGTAGGTCATGGCGACATGCATGTATGACCAAAGTATCAGTACGTGCATCCGCCCCACCGACGTGAAGTGGGAGGTGGGTCAAGCACCCTAGCTAGGTAGCTACGACACTATGTCATTATAGATACATCCAAGGGGGCTTTCCGGTTTGTGAGGCAGGTGTCACCAAAGTTGTGCATTGTGTATTTAAAGTTTTAAACATCACACCCTATATTCCTACATATATTTGGTCACTTCCAGGTGGTTCTTGACTTTTGGCCCCTCTCATTGATCTTCGACAATGCGCCCAACCGTGGGCCCGTGCCATCAAAGTTGTGCATTGGAATTTTGAACATCACAGACCACCCTTTTCATTCATATATATTTGGGCCACATGCTGTTGTGGCTGTCTTCTGACCCTCTCCCACTTTTTTTGCTGCGAAGACTCGGATGACGCTCAACAGACACGGGGTACTGGCTTAACCGTGAGCGATGCAAGTGCGCTGTGAAATCACCACGACTATGCAAGTGTGGTCAAGGGTGTAGGTAGTGGATTAAACGTGTGGACGCTAGTGCGCTGTGAAATCACCACGATTGCGCAAGCGTGAGCATGGGTGGAGGTAGTGGCTTAACCGTGTGTGATGCAAGTGCGTTGTGAATCACCATGACTGCGCAAGCGCGAGCAAAGGTGGAGGTAGTGGCTTAACCGTGTGCGATGCAAGTGCGTTGTGAAATCACCACGACTGCGCAAGCGCGAGCAAGGGTGGAGGTACTGGCTTAACCGTGTGCGATGCTAGTGTGCTGTAAAATCACCACCCGCACAAGCTAAAGGCGAGTAGTTTATTTAGAATGAATTCTATGTCTGCGTCTAAAAATTAGGACGAACTGTGTGCGATAGACCAGCTAGCTAGAAATCTAAAAACAAACTACCCGCCTTGAGCGATGCAAAAATCAGCGGTTTCGTTGCTTTTCCTTATTATCATACACACATATTCTTATTGAACCATGTGCGATCTTGGATGCTCCCGCCCCGCATCAATTCCTTTACCAAATTTTAGTAGCTGTGGTACTTCAACCGTCGCCCCCACTCCTCCAGCACCGACCTTATAGTAAAATTGCAGTAGCCGAGGCATTTGAACTGTCGCCCTCCCTCGTCCACCACCATCTCCACCCACCATTACTAAAAAAATTAGTAGCCGCGGTGTATCCTCAAACACCACCCCCTCCACAGTCCCCCCACCCACCCTCCCCCTCGAACCCTAGAATGCCGCCGCCAACCCCTGTCGGTCTGCCTGTTCCTCCTAACTTAGATAATAAAGTTCAGGTTACCCAGCGATTCCCATACCATTGCCCCCTGAGTTTTTAGATGAGGCCTGCAGCTGCAGTGTCCCTCCCCTCCAGACCCACATCCCCTGCTCCAGAGAGTCACAGCCTAAGCCTGACCACGTATCACGGGGAGCCCGATGAGCGTTCGGCCAAAAAGAGGTTTATCATGGCCTCTCTAGTGGACGTTGGCGAGGTGGTCGCCGTTCGTCCTGACTTGTCGATCCCGGAGCAACACCACACCGTGGAAGCCGACGAGGAAGTTGACTACGTTACCATGTCGAAGGCTTCACATTAGCGGGCTAGAGTATTACTGTATCTCGGGAAAGCTGGCTACGAGATCAAGCTCGTCGACAGCGACGACTTCACACAGGCCATGTAACAGGTTAAGTGGTCCATCCCCAACTCCTCTGGTTCAACCGCCATCGATATCTTCGATGGCCCTGCTGCTGATCTCTTCCACCACGCGGTTAAGGATTTGCGATCCTTGTACGGCATCGAGCCCATTTTTTCATTTCTGAAGGACACGTTCTACGGTGGCGGCTTGGGATCCTCAATTGCCAAGTCAGATCTCATCGACCACGACCACGAGGAGGGCACCCACAAAGGTTCTTCCAAGGTGAAACAACCCATCCGCAACATTAGAGAGTGCACCATGGGTCCGTGCTCTTCCAACTAGAAGGATCCCGTCCATGACATGTGAGGCAACATCCTATCAGCAAATCTTACCTTTTCTTGCTTGCCAACCCATACCCTTTGTTGTAGTAGCTTTTGCCATGCGGTGTTTTAACTGTGCCGTGTTTAATTATTTCAGTTATGCAAAAATGTAATGTTCAATACGGCTATGTGATGTTTAAGTATGAATTGTCCACTTTAGTTTCACGAATGGCTATATTTGGTTGTTTATAGTGAGTAGATGCCTTGTTTATCTGTATTTGGTTGTTAAGTTGGTTGAAGTGAGCATTTGTCCAGTTATCAAGCAAATGCATTGTTTATTTCTATTTGTTTGTTAGGTTGGCTGCAGTGAGCATTTGTCCAGTTTTCAAGCAGATGCCTTGTTTATCTGTATTTGGTTGTTAGGTTGGTTGCAGTGAGCATTTTTCCAGTTTTCAAGCAGATGCCTTCTTTATCTATATTTTCTTATTAGGTTGGTTGCAGTGAGCATTTGTCCAGTTTTCAAGCATATGCCCTGTTTATCTGTATTTGCTTGTTAGGTTGGTTGCAGTAAGACTCTATCCAATTTTCAATGGCTATATTTGGTTGTTATACTGATCATTTATGCCTTGTTTATTTCAGCCATTCACAATGTGATGTTCATTTTGTGTAAGCCAGAATTGTGCCACTCGATTTCATCAATACCAGTTTGAACAACTATATTTGGTTCCAGTTATGCATGCTGTAGTAAACACATGCCCTTTATTTCAGTTTTACACATTTATCCAGTGTGATGTTTAAGCATGAGCTAGGTTCTATTCATTTTCAATAATACCAGTTTGAATTGCAATATTTGATGGCTATTAAGCCTGTTGTACGTAACATTCCCTTCCATTTTATATCCACTTTAATGGCATGCTGAAACCAACACATTCAAGCTATCATTTGGAGATGATGTTGTTTACCTTGGCTATATTTGTTTGATGTTAAGGTTGCTGTACTTATCATACCTTTCCACTACTTCTGCGGGACAACAACGGGACTGGCCAGTATTTTCCGCAGAGGTTAGTTCATCCTGTAGCGACCAGACCTCAAATGGCCTGTGCTGCTGTGCACCAGTGTCATCCCTGGATCAGTAATGCTGACACGCACAGTACAAATGGAGGATTTATAACAGAGTAGCAACCACACACTTATTACATCGAATATCTCCAAAGAGAATAAGTATGATAAACATGGCTTAAGGCCATCTAAAACGATAACAGCGGAAGACTTGGAAGATAAGTGAGTCCATCAACTCCAGCGGCATCACTGAGTATAAGACCACGACCTAATGCACCTTACTCGTCGTCTGAAAAGTCTGCAACATGAAACGTTGCAGCCCGAAAACGGGTCAGCACATAGAATATGCTGGCAAAGTAACACATAGAGAGTAATGAACAGTAATAATGCTATACTACATGCATATATGGCTGGTGGAAAGCTCTATGGTTACAATTTTGCGAAAAGCCAATTTTATCCTACTTCAAAGGAATAAATTTTATTTAACTAGCATGGTGGTTGTGAAACATTGAGAAGGTACCTCCAACTCAATCCCAATTAAGTGTCATCATTAACCCAACAAAATTAATTATAAGTAACATGGTGATGAGATTCAAATGATAATCCAGGTACTAGATACTCAAGTTGTCCATAAACCGGGGACACGGCTAACCATGATTAGTTTGTACACTCTGCAGAGGTTTGCGCACTTTTCCCCACAAGACTCGATCGCCTCCGCTTGATTCTCGCACTACATGATGTTTGAGAAACGGATGACCGAGACACAGTCTTTCAGAAACAATCACTCTTTACTCTGGATGGACCGGTACACGTACTTTCCCCTACATCTGCTAGCCCACCTCTTCAAGAGATCCTGTAACCTACTCAACTATGCTAGAGCCCATAATAGCTTGTGGCTGCACACGGAAGTTTCTAGCATGAATAATCTTATGATCCCTTTGAGCCTGGGTGGCGGACCTTATAAAATCAGACAACACTGGGTTCTCCAGGTGCCTCAATCCACCCAGATGTGAGTTTTAGTTGCCACCTTAAGTTGAACCATTAATAAGCATCTCACATATGTCGTGAATATCTCTCAAACCCATCCACGTCTACGAGCATAGCATGGCAATAATAAAAGCAACGTAGAGGTAACTCCCAAGGGTTTGAATAGAAACAGGTAATAGGTGCTACCTCAACTACTTCCCAGTACCCACAATTTAATTAGATCCTAATCATGCAAGTGTTTGAGGAAAACAAATCTAATGCAATAAAACTGGGTATGGAAGGTATATGATCAAAGTGTTACTTGCCTTGCTGATGATCCGCAAAACCTAGCGATTCGAAGTAACAAGCGGCACACTCCGGGTACTCTATCGCAAACAAACAAGCATACAATCAGTACTCATCTAATGCACAGGTAAAACTCGAATGAAAGATCCAACCAGAAAGTTCAACTTAAGAACTCCGGTTTGCAAAAAGAATCAACTCGAAAGAAGCAACGAAAGTCAAACTGCGAAAGAAAATAGCTTCGTTTGCTAATCTGGATCTAGGTCAAATTTTACTGTAGCAAAAACTTGTTTGAGTAGGTTAAACGGAAAGAGAATTTTGAGACGAAACTCTAGGCGCCTGAATCGCCTGATTCTGATAAACGAGTGAGAAGTTAAACAGAAACGAAGATTCGATCAGAAATCGAATCTGAGAAAATCGCAGAAAAATCCGACGAAAAAGAAAAACGGACGAACGGTTAAAGAACGGACGTTCGTTAACAGAGAAAAACCGACGAACGCGTTCGTTAAAACGAACGGTTCGGTAAACGCTCGCAAAATAATAAAACCGAAAGAAAAAAACCGATCTAGGGTTTTTTTTAAACGAAGGGTTTTTTTTAAAACGAAAACCGGCAACGACGAAACGGGGCAGCGGCAGTACCTCGTCGGGGCTCCGGCGAGGCTCCGGCGGGGCTCCGGGCTCGGGCGGCAGGGTGCGGGGCTCGGGGGGGTGCGGGCGAGGCGAGGGGCGGCGGCTTTCCGTGCAGCGGCGGC